>NC_056728.1:954699112-954734112 GCF_019279795.1 Protopterus annectens
TATTTAGTTATGTAGGTATGTATGTATGTATATATGTATGTATGTAAGTATGTGTAGACATTTGGTACTGGAGAAGTCTGACTGGGTCAGAAACCCATTTTTAATGGAGGCCAGTAGAGAAAAGCTCCAATAGTAAAAGTATTGGCAAACAGAGATATACAGTAATAAGTTAAAAAGACATTATCATTTAGCTTGTAGTACATTATACAGTATTTGTCAGGAAAGAATCAGATTAGTTTTGCCTGGAAATTGCAGGTAGAAAAGCTGAGGGTTAGAGTATGCAGACTAAGTATAATATATGAGGAAGAGGAAAAGATACTAGAATTAGTAAAGATGTAAGGGGAAAGAATTAGGAGAAGGAGGGGGGATTAAGTAAGAAGGTGGTCTATGATGTGTTAGAGAAAGATTATAGTAGGGTACTTTGTGTAAAAAAAGAAAAATATGGAGTGTCTGGGATAGATGCAGAAAGAAGGATTGTGTATGAAAAGGAGTATGATGAAGGATATGGAGAAGTTTTGGTTGTAGTTCTGGAAAGATGAACTATAAAACAGTTGCCAGGTGATAGTCTAAAGATTTGATTGGAGTTCTGGAAAGATAAGGTAAAGAATAGTTGCCAGAAGATAGTTTAAAGGAAAGATGTGAGGGGGAGGGAGGAGTTGAAGGGAGACAGATTAAATGTCTTAGTTTATGCTTAAGAGCATTGGCAGATATGAGAGTTGAGGTAATGTTTTTTCAGACTGAGTTTGAAGGACTTAAGGATTTAGTAGCATAGATGTCTGGAGGAAGGATGTTCCAAAGTTTAGCTAGGTGTCAATCAGTAAACTGGCACTCCATGCTCTCTCCTTACCTCCCAGTCACTAACAGTGTACCACAAGGCTTTATCCTCGGTCCCTTCCTCTTTAACGTTTTCACCAACACCCTCCATACATCCTCACAACAGGCCACCCTAATACAATACACAGATGATTCCATTCTCATTTGAACATCTGACAATATCTTACACCTCCAAAAAATTACTCAGGAAGCTTTAACAGACACTGAAACATGGCTTTGTAACTCACAACTCATACTCAACCCAAAAAAAGACCAAATTACTACTTGTTTCCCCAAATCCCTCTCTCATGAAAAAACAAAGTAAATTTAAGGTCCTCTTTCTTGACAGTGCAACCATTGTAGTCACTTCTCATAACAAATTATCAGGGGTGATAGTGGATGTTAATCTTACATTCACCCTTCATATACAGACTTGCATAAGAAAAGCTCATAAAAAAATAGAGAAGGCAAGCTTTACATAGCCAAAACCTTTCTCACTGACACAGCTAAAACTACGCTTGCCACTACTTATCTCGTCTCCACTCTTCTTTATGACACTTTCATCCTTACTAACTTCCGGGCTTCGCAAAAATTAAAACTTGAACAGTGCTATACCAAATTTGCTAAACTTGCAGCACATACCATTTTCAGAACCCACCACTGTATAGCATTAAAAAGCCTAAATTGGTTAGAACTCCCTTATCAACTATCATATACACTGGACGGCCCAATAGTGTACCGGTAGCATTGTCGGCTCACAACAAGAGGTTCTCCGGTTTGATTCTCGGCTGGAGTGCCTTCTGTGTGGAGTCTGCATGTCCTCCCTGCATTCGTGCGGGTCTTCTCTGGGTACTCCGGTTTCCTTCCACATTACAAAGACATGCATCTGGAACATTTCTCCCTGGACCTCTGCTGAAAATTGGCTTTGTTTCAAGTTGGACTTTCCCGGTAAACTAATGTAAAATAAACAAATATAAAATAAATAAATATACACAACTTCTTGCACCCATAAAATTATCCAGCATCCATCTAACTGTCCAGCACTAAAAAACATTCTACACAATTATGTTCTCATTCGGTCGTTGCAATCCATTGAACAAAAACTCCTGTCTGTCTACAAACCTGGAAAATCTGTTGGGCATTGTCTGTACTTGTACAAGGTTGCTAAGGCCTGGAATGCCTTACCCGTATCCATCAGGTCTATACCTTCCCTCCCATCTTTCAAAATCACTCTGAAAGACTTCCTAGCTAAAATCGGGCTCTGTTCTTGCTCAAAACCAGGATAAATGGTATCCCTAAATGTGAACAAGTACCTTTTCATTGCTTATACCTCCTGACTCTCCCTTCTTCACTTACTTCCTTACTGCTATCTAATTCTCTTCCCTGATGTTTTCTCTAAAAATGCATAAGCCTGTTATTCCCTTTATATTGCAGTTCCCATGTCTATTAGACTAACTTATCTTTAATTTCTTCACAAACTGTGTCAAATTTCTTTAAATATTAAATGATTGTCATATACCTTGTATCGATTTTTAACCAATGTTTTTATATTATGTCAAATTTGTAATTATTTAAACTGCAGATGTTTTTGTTTTATTTTTGAAGATTGTAAACTTATTGCTCTAAAAATGTTTTGTAATAATTTCTCACTCATATGATCTTTCAATAATATATGTGTATAAATATATATACATGCGTGCGTGTGTGTGTGTGTGTGTGTGTGTGTGTGTGTGTGTGTGTGTGTATGTGTGTGCATATCTCTCTCTCTATATATATATATATATATATATATATATATATATATATATATATATAAACCGTTGTCATCTCAGAGAAAGAGGTTCTCCGGCTCAATTCTCGAGCAGAGTCTGCATGTCCTCTTTGCGTTCGCTTGAGTTTCTTCCGGTTGTCCCAGTTTCCTCCCACATTCCAAAGACATGCATCTGGAGTGTTTCTCCCTGGGTCTCCACTGAAAATAGGCTCTGTCCTAGTCGGATTTTCATGATCAACAAATGTTAAATATATATATATATATATATATATATATATATATATATATATATATATATATATATATATATATATATCATTACCACATCTCTTTACCACATTCTACCTAATAAACTCGTTCTGCACTTGTTTTTAGTCTTTTTTAATTTAATTGCATTTTTTAAACTGAGTTTGGTCTAATATTGCCACATACTCAAGTGTGTCAGCTTGCACTGCATGTGAATTATTTTTACTACTGTTTTTGCTACTTTTCTGTAAAAAAAAAAAAAAAGAAAACTGTAAGCCTGTTTCCTACCTTTCCTGTAACTAGTGTTCCAGATACAGACTCTATGTAAGCTTCTGTGCCCCCCCCCAAGCCTTTCTGTGTTGGAGGGAAGTCTTCTAGCTTATCAGTGGGAGTATAAGCACTAGGTAACCTGTCTACCACATAAGGAGTGGCCCAGAAATTGTAGTTATTGGCTGCTTGGGCAATCTTCCATCTCTCTCAACTTTCTGATTTGAAAGCCTGCATTTGCACTTGTTTCTGTCCTGTAACTCGTCTAGTGCAGATACAGATTCTTAGTTTTAGCACTGAAATTTGCTTATTCATGCTCAGTCCTTGTTCAGAACTTGTAAGCACTAAATAAGCTACTAATTACTATAGCACTCAGTCTTCCTCATTACCTAGAGGAAAACAGTTTTTGTACTTACTTTTCTCACTTGCTTAGAGAAAAACAGCTCTTATACTCACTTTCCTCGCTTATCTAGAAGAAAATAGTTTTTTATTCAGGCATGTCCAAGGGTCAGCTCCCAGTGTTCTCTCCTGTCTATGTGATGAATCTGGGCATCTCGAGGCAATGTAGAAATTGCCTCATGTACACAGACAACCCTCTCCTCCTACAACCTAATACTACAACCTGTGAGAGATGCACTTATCTAGCCAAACTGTAGGTAAAGCTCTCTCCCCAACCAAGACTGAACTTGACAGTCATGAGGAGAAGGTAAACATTTGCACCACACCACACTCATCACATAGTCTCACTAAATCTACACCACCACCAAAATCCACACATAGTAACACAAAAACATTCACGGAGGCTCTCAATAATAATCTGTCAAAGCAACAGAGACCTCTAAAGCAGAAACGCAAGCAACCTCCATCCTCCAACACAACCCAAATGACACATAGCCCACAGACCCGTATATATATATATATATATACGGGTACATATCAGTACATCGACAAGTTAGAAGATCAACATCCACTTCACCGACACATGAAATAATCGACACCGCAAATCACGGACATTTAACAGGTAAGAAGTTTAAATTTCACTAATCATGCCTACCACACATGCATAACACTGCCACACTTACTAAAACATGGTAGGCATGATTAGCGAAATTTAAACTTCTTACCTGTTAAATGTCCGTGATTTGTGGTGTCGATTATTTCATGTGTCGGTGAAGTGGATGTCGATCTTCTCACTTGTCGATGTACTGACATGTACCCATATATATATATATATATATATATATATATATATATATATATATGAAAACAAAGAGTTAAAAGGTCACACTGAAAAACTAATGAGAAAAAAAACTAAATGAAAACTCCAGCCAAACTAGAACTTTCAAAGAGTGACCTCCCAAACCTCCTGTAACAGAGGCCTATGGGATATATGCAAATGACCCTTATGAACATCAGGTGTTTCAGCTATATGGCAATTCTGAATTCCCATGACTTTTACATTTGAAGTCATTTTAATGGACAATTTCAGGCCAATAAAGCCAAACCCCACTAGCTATGGATATGCATATTTCGGCCTTGTTATGACCTCTTCAGCATAGCATAAGCAGAGTGTTTGACTAAGCTTAAGAAACACGAGGTAGTTAAACCTGGCTGATGTCCATTTTCATTAGGGTAATTGCAAAATATCCCAAATAACAAATTAAAACACATGAAAACAAAGAGTTAAAAGGTCACACTGAAAAACTAATGAGAAAAAAAACTAAATGAAAACTCCAGCCAAGCTAGAACTTTCAAAGAGTGACCTCCCAAACCTCCTGTAACAGAGGCCTATGGGATATATGCAAATGACCCTTATGAACATCAGGTGTTTCAGCTATATGGCGATTCTGAATGCCCATGACTTTTACATTTGAAGTCATTTTAATGGACAATTTCAGGCCAATAAAGCCAAACCCCACTAGCTATATATATATATATATAAGCAGCGAGTGTCTGGTCCAGCAAACAAAAAAAAACATTTTAGCTAAGGCTTACCCCCCATGTGGAGGACTGCATCCCTCACACCCCTGCTACTTATATATATTAAATCCGAGATTGCACTACAGTGGGGAAAAGGTATATTTCCTTGTCCCCACTGTACTGTGGCTCAGTAAATGAGTGTCACGAAAGTGCACTTTCGCTAAAGTGGGTCTCGATCTTCTCGTTCGAAAAAGTGTAATTTCAAACAAGAGAAGTAGACCCATATATATATATATATATATATATATATATATATATATATATATATATATATACACACACACACACACACACACACACACACACACACACACACACACCTATGAGCTCAAGCCAGCATGCATCGGCTGAGAAGTCTTTTTAGTTTTTCTTATTATTTTTTAGGAAAAGAAGTGCATGAATCAGTCCAAATGTCTTACAGCAAAAAGACTAAAACTGTATTTCTTTACTTTTTTTTCAAGTCTGACATCTGAATAAATCTGTTTCATTGTATGCATCTCTTCCCTGAGTTCTTATCCTTACTGCACTGCATAATGTACTTCTAGGAAGAGTCAGAAAAGAACTGAGAAAATAAATGCTTCATTAAAATGATTCAAATTTGCTTTTTGTTGTACTCTGCTTCTGGAACTAAAGCATTTCATTCACTTTCCATATCAAATGATACATTTCTCTGAAGGATGAAAAATGATCTAGTCTTTAAAAAGAAAACAAATGAAAAAAGAAAGGATTTACCAAGTCCAATCCATGCATCCATAAAGCTGTCAAGGATAGCTTGCTAGTGCTATAGCTTGCCTAATAAGTGATGAGTGTTGAAAGGCACTTTGGTAATATCTTACCAAGCCCTTCAGTGCTGACATGGTTTCAGAACTGAACCCATAACATCCATCATGTATTTTGGCATTTAGGGGCTGTCTGTAGGAGCAGTATACTTTCTGTAAAGACTTGCATCTGTGAACAATGAATGCAACCATTTAATCATATACTGTACATGTATAGCTGGCTGTATTTCGCAAAAGTTCTAGCATCTTATCTAAACCGGTAAAAAATGCAAATTTGTTTAGATGCTTGCAGTTATGTTTCTAGTAAGGTACATGTTAGTGTGCACAGCACAGATGTTCATGAAAATATATGGCAGAGTGAAACGACAATGTACTGAGGATTCATTTCAGACTGAGAACAGCCAAAACTAAAAACGTGCAGTTTTTCACTTGTCTGACAAAAGATGCAACTGGGAAAAATCAGCTAAATATAGTAAATATGAGTTTACATTTTTGATCTGTGTTTCTTAGCTGGGTAAGAAAAGTGAATTTTTTCAGCCATGATCCAAGGCAGAAAACTGAACTTTTTCAGCCATGATCCAAGGCAGAAAGGAATAGGTAAATACAATATAGACAATTTTTAATATAATCATTCAAAGTCATTGCATTTTCGTAGTTGAGGTAAACAGGAATCCCTGAAGAAACCAAACAAATTTAGGAAAGCAGATGTGTTGTGTATGAGAAGGTGAGATAAAAGCAACTATCTGAGGTAAATAATGCCTTTCCCATGTTAGAGAAACATAAAATGTGTTGTTTTAAACATTTTCTTTTAAAAAGTGAATTAGAAATAAATATGTGCAACATGATTAGACAACTGTTAAATCAACTGCAATGACATACAATAACGGATGGAAATAATTAAACAGCTATGGTCAGAAACTAAAAACAAAAGTTTTGTAATCACATTTTGCTGTACCATGCAGAATAATGCTCCTACATAATATGAGAGGCAAATATTATTTTTAATTTGTTTTGTTGTA
Source organism: Protopterus annectens (assembly GCF_019279795.1). Taxonomy (NCBI): domain Eukaryota; kingdom Metazoa; phylum Chordata; order Ceratodontiformes; family Protopteridae; genus Protopterus; species Protopterus annectens. The sequence continues at coordinate 954,705,988 of NC_056728.1, forward strand.
AAATGGCAAGGTAGTGGCTTCCACAATGTTGGAATTTTGTTTTTTTAGCATAGACTACAGGCCAGATTGAAAAAGAGTTGCTCTCAGTGCAAGTCTGCCTTGATTCCAAAAGACCTGCTCTCAGTATAAGTGACTTACTTTAGTGTAAGACCTATATAAAAACAGGTTTGCAGTGGAGGGCCAGATTCCAGAAGACCTACTCTCAATGTAAGTGTCATTTGCACTGAGAGCAATTCTTTTGGGATCCGGCCTTACAACTTCCGACATTGTACTATGTGCTCCCAGAATTCATCATTGCACTGAACTCATTCAGTATCTTTTCTTCTGTAACTGAGAATGACAGTACCTTGAAACACTGCTTTTTTTAGTATATCTGGCATGTTGTTAGTAAGATGACCAAAACAAAATGGTTCCTGATGCAACTTGTTTTCAACATTTGGCTCAGTTCCTGGTTTGCAGAGACAGTGCTGTATTTTCCCTGTGTGTGTTTTGAATTAAGCTCTCTTGCACCTGTGAGTAAGAGGCTGTGGAAGTGGATATGCTGGATAACAGGCTGGGTAAGTGTCAGTCTGCAGTGTTGGTTGATGGCACATCCCACAGAACTAGGCTCAGCATAAGAGTATGGAAGAAGCTTAAAGAAGTAGGCTGTATAGGCAGTCATTTATGAGGCAAAACCATCCCTTTCTGCTTTCTTAACCAGTTTTTTACTCCTGTAAAATTTAAAGTAGGATTTAAACTAGTTTTTTTTTTTTTACTTTGATTGCTGGATTCATCTAAGAGGGCAAGCAGGTATCATGGTATATTTCCTCTATTTCCAGTTTTTAACATGGTTGATTGTGAATTACTCATTTTATAGGGTGTGGTGGGTGGCAGTGATACATTACCTATGTTCTGGCGCTTGGTTTGTCTCACTAATGTCTGCCATTTGCAGTGATAGGAGGGACCCAGGAAACTCCCTTTAAAAGGGAGAAATGAATCAAGAATTGTAAGAATCCAAGCATTTGGAGAGTATCTATATAGTTAGTATAACTCTTCTGAATATACTCATAAAATGATTAATGTAATCAGTGTGCCATAATGGAGAAAGAATGGAATGTGGGTAATTCTATTACACCAGTCATACTGTATTTTGTCTGTGGAGAGTGGAATCCTAATTTAGTTCAGCCTTGCACATACTGTTTGACATGGAGTAGTAGTCCATGGGAAGTCTTCCTGGGGTAACAAAGGCTTTGACCTCCAAATGAAATGTGAATAAAGGTAGGAGAATAACAGAAGTATACAATTCTGACCTCATGCAAGATAAGCCACAATCATTTAGCAGCTCAGACACTGAAGGTGAATAATCAGTGACAGCTCAGTTATCCCATGAGACACAAATTTATTTAAGTCCCAGCAGAGGAGTGGCTTCAAGGTAAATGTCCAGAAGATACTCTCTATACACAAGGACCAGGGACGACACACCCTATGAAGGAGTGCCTGGTACTATAGCTGAGTTTTGCATAATGGAGAAACATGCATCAGGGCTGGAGCTCAGTGCAGCACACTTTGCACCATGCTTGTCATCCAAGATGTAGAGGGCTGTTGGAGAATTTAAAAATCTTCTAGTCCTCTGCAAAATGGCAGCACCTGTCCAGAGATCTTGCCCCTTACTCCTATTTTTCTAAGTCAGGGGGAAGAGGAGAGATGAATGAGTGTGTCAGTGAAATTCTTTGTGGTGATAAAGCGTGGCATGAAAACAATATGTGTGTGTGTGTGTGTGTGTGTGTGTGTGTGTGTGTGTGTGTGTGTGTGTGTGTGTGTGTGTGTGTGTGTGTGTGTGTGTGTGTGTGTGCGCGTCTGTGTGTGTGTGCGTGTGTGTGTGTGTGTGTGTGTGTGTGTGTGTGTGTGTGTGTGTATATATATATATATATATATATATATATATTATATACATAGATATGGAAAATAATTATAAACCTTTTACACCCTTAATAGGCTATTTTGGTTTCAGAGTGGGATAAAGGGAGCTACATAAGACACTTGGCACTGATATGACTATAAGTAATGAGTAAACTGAGTAAGTGTAACTGGTGGGTAAAGTTTTAACCAGAGAATGAATGTGAGGATGCATATGCAAGAGAGACTGACTGTGGTAGGCAAAGCGAACCCATGCCTGTATCCTCATTCAGTATGGAGACAATCGGTCCTTGTTTGCTTCTGTAGAAGGCAGTAACCATTTGAAATTCCAGGACTCATTAATGTGACTCCCAGAAGAGCAAGACTGAATGACTGAAAGTCCAAGATTGCCATTTCTCAGAATATTCCCTTTTCTCTTTTTTATTTCTTTACTGAGCATTTTCTGTAGTGCTTTTATTGAGTGATACACCAGTTCAGCACTTAGGTTTGATTAATTGTATTACTAATGCTATTGGCTGAATTTAATCATGTGATCCTTGCAGATGATAGGTAGAAACCATTCTGGCTTCAAAGCTATCGTGAAACATATTGTGGTTGTACCCCAAGCTAGTGGTTATTAACTGGGCTTTAATACCATAGGCAGTTAACTAACAAATAGCATCACAAACTACACAGCCCAATCCATTGAGGAAGGAGGGATGGGAAGTACTGTATTTGGCACACAGGGGCAGACCTGTGCACTGAAACGACAGAGAAAGTCAGTCACACACTAGAGATAAAAGCAAAGCCTCTGCTTTGGAACTATCCACAGACAGAGAGAGAAGGGGAGGAGAAAAGACAGACTGAGCGAGAGAGATAGACTGACTAAACTTTGAAGTGCACAAGAGACATTCTATGTACAGCCTGAACAGCACAATGCTCCCAGCACTGATTTCTACCTTTTAAGTTACCTTTCTCTTCCACTGCTTAATATCCATGTTTACCATTTTCACCCATTTCCATAACCCTAAGCAATAATAATATCCCTTTAACAAGATACTGATCGTATAGTACTTTACTCGACCCATTAGTTCTGGGATACTATCAGAAATTTTATAGTGAAGAATCTTTTCCATTGTTTTCACCCTTCTCACTATTGCAGTCATCCAGAAGCTCAACTTTTTTTTTATTTTGTGATGTATTTAGCACCGCATTTAAAGTCATATATATATATATATATATATATATATATATATATATATATATATATATATATATATATATATATATATATATATATAAAATCCATTTTTTACTCAGAGACCATTATGGCAAATGACTGAATAAAAATATTCTTTTATGTTCTGACACCTCTTTCTCTCCAGGGTAATGATGTCTTCTGAGGTAGATGGAAAAGAATAGACTTTGACAGGCTGTGGGAACTTAATTTCAAATGACTTACTCTGCAAACAGCTGAGAACCTTAGAGATCTGAAAAGTGCTTGACACTCATCTAAACGAAATACTGACACTGGACTATTAATATATTAATAGGCCTCAAGAAATATATAGCATAGTATAATGAAAACAAATAAGGATGGAGAGATACTGCCAACAAAGATGATGTATAGTGATGTATGAGTACAGGTACCATCTCTTCCAAATCTCAAATGTCCCACATCACCCTCACCAGACAGTCTATTCAGACAGGTTACATACAGAAGGCATTCTAATTTTTGTAGTTTAGCATAGTTCTTGGGGTGCTTTTATGACTGCAGCTATGAACAGATCCTAATGGACTCTTCTCTGAGGACCTGCACTTTAACTTCACAGTAAATGATGGAAATGTTTTAGGTGACAGCTACATCCATTATGCTACTTTGATGCAGTTGTTGATTTTTAAACCTGACGTAAATAATGTGGTTAGTATAAAGCCTGTTTTAGTTAGAAAACAGATGCAAAATTATTGAATTTTATCATGCTGTTTTAAATGTTTTGTAAAATGGGGGGGTGTTTAGGATAGGCTGATTGTGATCATGTGATTTTTATGTGCTCCTTTTTAAAGTTTGTATTTAATTGTGATTCACTAGCACTGATGAAGAGTGGTTTACCCGAAAGCTCTGCAATAAACCTATTTTGGCAATGGATTTGTTCCGTTTATTTTGGCTTTTGTGTTTCAGTTACCACAACATGAACTTTGTATTCTAGATTCCTAAGGGCTGTCAGGTTGGACAGCACCTGCCTGAAGCTTGTAGTTAGAGTAACATTTAAATGTCAGGAAATCTTTAGGGTTCATAGGTTGGTTCTAGGCTATCGGCCCTAGGGCCTATACAAGCCAAGCCATAACAATTCCCTGGCAATTTCTTCCCACACTATTTACTTCCCTGGACCCCTGTCTAGCAGGGTGACTGATGTGATCCCCGGGGTGAATTTCCTTTCTCCCATCCAATCATCAAGGTTCCTTTTGAAGAGGGCCAAAGAGGCGCTCTGCTTGACATGTATGGGGAGTCTATTCCAGAGTCTGGGGAGTCTCTGGGTCAGGAACCTATCCCTCCAGCATGTTTTGTTTATTGTGATGACAAGATTTAGATCCCTGGAGCATTTGGCTCTGAGGGATTGGGATTTCTTTAAGTGTAGCATGTCCAACAGCTCTGGGTTTGACATGGCCTTGTATGTTAAGCAGAGATCGCCTCGGAGTAGACGATATGCGACAGAGTATAGCTGGAGTTTTTTAAGGTGGTCAGCATAGGGCATCTGCTTTAGGCCTGTGATTCTTTTAATGAGGTATTTCTGCGGCCTTTCCAGTTGTTGCAGATGTCTTGAGAGGTACATATCAAATGGGGCGTTGTATTCTATAATGAGTCTAATGAGGGATGAGTAGAGTGGGACAATGACCTCCTTTTTTCCTGGATGAAAAGCCCTTAGTGATGAGGTGTGCCACATAGAAGGAATTCCTGACTGTTGTGGCGATGTGGTTATTGAAGGTGAGACCACTGTCCACCTGTGTCCCTAAGTCTTTTATCACACTTTTGGTGTTTAGTGTACTGCCACCTATGTGATAATTCAAGGGTACATGTTTTTTCCCAAAGGGGATAACTATACATTTCTTGGCATTGAGCTTAAGCCCATGGCTCTGGCACCAAGCATCTGTTTCTGTAAGGCCCTTTTGTAGAGTATCCACATCATTTGTGGATTCAATAATGGCTCCCAGTTTGCAGTCATCTGCAAACTTTGTTAACCAGAGTCCCTTAATGTTGGCCTGTACTTCAGAGAATTAGATGCCAAACAAGAGAGGTCCCAGGACTGAGGTACTCCACTTGTCACTTGTCTGGAGCTTGATTTGGAATCAGCTACTTTTACAGTGTGGGTCTGTCAGTAAGCCAGTTGGCAACCCATCAAGTGATGCAAGGATTAATGCCCAGCTTAGTAAGTTTATCTATGATTCCAGAGTGGGGGATGGTGTCAAAGGCCTTGGCGAGGTCCAGATAGGCTGTGTGGACTGCCTTACCCTTGTCCACGGCTCTGGAGACTGATTCGAAGAAGTCAGTAAGGTTCAGGAGACAAGATTGGCCCTTCACGAACCCAAACTGGGTGGGGTCTAGTGTTTTAAGGTTGCCAATGTCTTTGTTTATAAGTTCCATGATAATATGTTCCATGGCCTTGCAGATCAGGCTCGTCAGACTGATGGGGCGGTAGTTCCTGAGATCCAAGGTGGATCCCCCCTTGTGGAGTGGGATAACTGTAGCTGTGCGCCACTCAGTGGGCACGAAGCTTGAGGTGAGGGTATGATTAAACATGACACTGAGGTGAGGTGCCAGTTCATTTTGTAGTTCATGTAGTACACAGCCTGGGATGTCATCTGGTCCCATGGATGCTCTATTCTTAGCTTAGGAGAGTGCGTTTTTTTACCTGTGTGGCCATTATTACCGGAATTTGGCAATCTCCCAGTATTGAGATGGGCCATTTATGGGGTGAGAGGGGGGTGAAGTTGGCACTGAATCGATCTGCCAGGGTATTGGCAATATCCTTGGGATCAGTATATTTAATGCCATTCTGTTTTAGCTTAGAGCAGATCTGAGCATTGCCATTTAGATCCTTGACATAGTTATAGAATGCCTTGTGGTTGTCTTCGGAATCTTTGGCAATTTTATTTTCATAATTAGCTTTGGAGGATTTTATGAGGGATCTCAGCTTCTTACTGAGGCTGGTAAGGGAGTTTTTTGCATCCTGGGATTTTCCACTTTTCTGCAACAGTTTTTTCCTTTTCTTGTAAAGTTTGTTTATGGCAGGGGACCACCAGATTGGTTTCCTTTTTTTGGAGGAGAGCATCTTGGTTCTATTTGGGATGGCACGATTCATGCATGAGTGGATGTGCTCGTACAGTGCCTTAGTGTAGGACTCAGCAGTCAAACTTTCAGTTCCCGTCTGCACAGGTGTCATGAAGTTTGTAACTTCTGACTTGAGTAGCATTAAAAAGTAAAGCAGTACTTAGTTCATTTAAATTATTTTCTGTCATTTAAACTACTTAAATGAAGCACTGAATACCGCAAGCTTAGCACCATGATTATGCAACATTGTAACAGTAGCACGGTGTGTACGGTCTGTCTATCAAGTGCTGTAGGCTTGAATAAGACAAGAAAGTCCATAAAACTAGCAATGCAGACATGAAGCAGAACACAGTGCAGTTTGTGCTGTAGGCATAAAAGAGTCACAGACCTTCATGTTTAAAGATTTACTCGATTAAAAAGTAACATAAGAAAATAAATTAACAACATGAAATATGCTCTGTGGTGTCATTGACAGTGTTGGCCACTGAGTGGCAGAGAGGTAGCGTTGTTAACTGTATGACTGTTTCATCAGAAACCCAACTGTCATCACTGGCCATGCCAGAGTAAGCACTCAGAATCCCAGCTGTCATCACCAGCCATGCCTATGTAAGCACTCAGAAACCCAACTGTCAGCACTAGCCATGCCTGGGTAAGTGCTCAGAAACTCAGCTGTCATCACTGTTGTCTCTTCTTAGACTCATTTACTATCCTCCTCCATAGATCAGGGCCTGCAGTCACTACATCTGACCCCAATATTGCAGGTGCTGTGCCACAAAGCCTTATACCTACAAGTTTACTGAGACTTTGTCATTGTTTCATATCCTCCGGTCAATACATCTGACCCCAATACTGCAGCAGTTCTGTCACAAAGCCCTACACTTACAAGTTTACTGAGACTTTTGTCATTGTTTCATAGCCTGCAGTCACTACATCTGACCCCAGTATTGCAGGAGCTCTGTCACAAAGCTCTATACCTACAAGTTTACCGAGAATATTGTCATTGTATCATGTAAGCATATTTATCAACAAGAACCCTGTCACGTATTAACTTTAATCAGTTAAATACATGCCCACTCTGTAAAATAGCAGGCCTCTTTACTAAGTTGGCCACTGTCTCCTTCTGCTTGACCAGTAGACTATACTGCATACGTCAGGTATTTTGTCTCAGAAAATGACAGAAAACCTGTTTTATTTGCATCTCTTTGTTAATTGCTTTGTTCCGGCTATAAAGTGATTGGTCTCAATTATAAATTGAACTATAAATAGTCTTGAGGATAGGAGACTCACTATGCTCCCCTACCCTACTTCCAATTGCGACCTACCTCTTCTTACTCTAATATTATATTTCCTACTTACACATTTCACTTGTGACTCTTTTCCAAAAGCCTCCCCAGATCACCTTACTACATCGATACAGTTACTTTTGTTTCTCGTTTTCTCTTCCTTATCTCTTTTTAGCCCCATTCCCATCTATCTTTCTCCCTCCCATACACTATATCCATTTATAATCATACCCTCCCTAATAGTAGCTATCTATTCCACATTGTATCCTTTTCTTTTCTCAAATAAACCCTCATTTTTCTTACTTTGATTACATCATTATACTCAAGCCTTTAATACCCCTCTATTTCTTACATTCTAGAGAAGATACTAGGACAACCCGCCTCTCTTCTTTTATAAATGTAAACTTCCTTTAGCTCCACCTCCTGCAAACTCCCTCCAATTACAACTACACTACAATCAATCTACTACACAACATCTCTCTGCCCACACCTCACCCATATTACTCTGACCACACCCTCCTTTATCTACACTACTATCCCACAGTATTTTCACTTATATTTTACCCCCTATAACGTCTTCACTTCCAACAGCCCTAATTCCCCCTCTACTTCCATTTAAGCTATCTCACTCTACACCAATCGTACTGTTTTACTCATGCCTCTCATTTCTCTTCCTTCTTCTCCCTTCTACCCTAACAACCCCTCCAGCAGCACTACTACAAAAGCATACCTCAACTATTACCTCATCATCACCACTCAATCCCCTCTACCAAAGCTTCTCTCAAATAACCCCAACACTGATCTCTATACTGATCTTCTTTTATTCCCTCCATAAAATCCTCAATACTATCCACTACAACCTAAACCTAATCCAAATACCCCAATTACTTAAACTCCTAAAACAACTAAATGTTCTTTCTCTGCCTTAAAATTGTGCAGGAACATTCACCCCAACTCAGGTCCTATTTGTACTTCACAGACAACAAAAAAAACTAAAACTTATCACTCTTAATATCAGGAGCATGTGCAATAAACTGACATTCTCATGCCTGGTTAATACACTCTAACCCACACATCCTTGCTATTACAGAGACTTAGCTAAAACTAGAAATAAAAGACACTGATATTCTTTCCCCGGTTGCAGCATTATCAGAGTAGTCAGAGCACATAAAAAAGGTGGTGGAATAGGCCTAATTTTCCCTAAAAACATGATAATTACCCCATACTGAAATACTGTAACAAAATTTTGCACAGCTGAAATCCTTATAACATTTTTAAAACTTAACTCATCTAAGAACATCTGTATAGTTGTTTTATACATCCCTAGTGGATAAAACATTCCCATTCTAGAAAATATTCTAGCCTGGATATCTGAAACAATACCAAATGAAACTATTATCATAGGGGATGTTAACATTTACTGGCAAACACTAACCTCACACAACCCAACAAACAATATAAACTGCTGAGGCTTTACTCAACTTATAAATACTCTTACCAGATATTGCAGAAATAACATCCAACATTCCACCCTGGACTGGATACTTGTCTCGAACACTTCTAACTTTACATCCTCAGGTACACTCCCTGACTCCTTAAGTGACCACCTACCAGCCTATACTCACAGGGCTATCACTCAACCCACAAAGCAATACAAGTTCAAAACTATACGCAACCTACAAAGATTCAAAAAGAGGTATTTAATGAATCTCCCTTTGATGGTGCAGTTGAACATTTCAACAGCACCTTCCTAAGCATTCTTAACTCCCAAGCAAACAAAAGGAATAAAATATAACCATGCCTCATGGCTCACCTAATCATGTAAAATTCTAATGAAAGACAGGGACAAAGAATGGACTGCCATTCTAAAGAATAAAAACAACATAAATCTTCAGTTATACAGACAACTCTTCAATCAAACAAAAGACAAATGTTGCATGACAAAAAAAACATACTATTCCTACATTCAAGATAACCACAAAAACAACCCTAAGAAATTCTGGTCCTCTGTAACATCACTACCCAACCCAGGAAATAAAAATAATCCCAATCCATACCCCAATATACCACCTCTTCAAACAGCCATGAAATTCAACTCATACTTTATAGAGGCCATATCCAACCTAAAAGTAAACCCAACTCATCCACCCCAACCCACTACTTCTACTAATACCCCCAATACTAACCTCTACACACCCTACACATTACACACACACAGACACACTCATAACAAAAAACAAACCATTCCCAGCTTATTTTTCAGCCCATCCCTTTATCTCAAATAAAAAAAAACTACTACAAAACCTGAAACATCGCTCAACCTGAGTAGACAACAAAAGGCAGGAATTGAATAATTTATGTAATACTGCTTATGTTATATGATATATAGCAACATATGTGAAGTATAATGTTTGTTATGTTAATATAGTTTAACTTTTATATGAATGCAAATTTGTCTATGTCACAAGTGATAATTCAATAAAGATGATTGAAAAAAAAAACTGAGCAGACAACCCCCAGCCCCCAGCAGAATACCTAAAACTTGCCACAGAGGCTATAGCATTCCCTTTTAGCATCTTAATTATTAGATCCATAACTGAATCACATGTCCCTAACCTATGACAAAGATCACACATTATCCCGTTACATAAGGGACGCAGCTCCACTGACATCACATACTTTCATCTTATTGCAATCTTGTCCCCACTCTCTAAGATTCTAGAAACATGTGTGCACCTACAACTTCTCCACCATCTCTCACACACAACAGCCTATTTTCCCACACTCAACATGGCTTTAGACCTGTGCACAGTACTTCAACAGCCTTATTATCTTTCATGGACTCTGTCAACAAAGCCCGTGACACTGGCAAACTAGTATCTGCAGTAATTCTAGATTTGTCAAAAGCATCTGCCATGCTATCTCACCCCAAACCCCTTAAAAGAACTTTCAAACATTGGTCTGTCCTCCTGACTTCAGTGGTTTTCTAGCCACCTAGCTGACAGGCAGCAGGAGTAAAATGGCAGGCTCTATCTCCCCATATCATATCACCCCCACAGGTATTCCTCAAGGATCCATTCTTGGCCCCTTACTATTTAATGTCTTCATCAATAACTTACATACATCCTCCTGTGAAGGCACTCTAATCCAATATGCAGATGACTGTACTATCATCTGCATATCAGACATATTAACTCACATCTACAACACTAACACAAACTTTCTCTTCTATAGAAACATGGCTCTCCAATGCTGATCTCCTACTGAACCCCCCCCCCCCCAAAAAAGAGCTTCTTCTCCTTGGTGTCACAACTGACGATAATTTCAAGTTTGACCTAAACATACAAAACCATATACATAAATAAAAAAACACCAAAAACTAGGCATGCTATATGGGAATAAAAAATTCCTCACAGCAGCTACCAAAATTATCCTGGTCAGAACCTACCTCTTGCTGTTACTGTTATATGGGGCCCCAATTTTAACTAACTTACAGACCTCCTAAGAAAAAAAAAAACAGAAAGCTGCTATAACAAAATTGTCACATTTTCAGTAAATGCAACCCTTCTAACTCATCACTGTGAAGCCCTATATTCCCTAAGATGACTTGAACTCCCCCTCTACCTCCACTACACACAGACGCACTACATTATACAAAATCATCCACAACCCACTAGCTTTTCCTGCTCTTAGCCCATTAATCAACTTTTATATCCCAAATAAACATCTCAGATCTGAAGACAAACATCTCCTCATAACTTATAAACCTAACAAAACCCCAGGCCTAATCCTTTACTCTGGTCTGTGGCAAAACTATGAAACTCCCTTCCTTTATCTATCAGAACTGCTACTAACCTGCACTCCTTCAAAACTTCTATAAAAGACAACTTCAGCAAAGCTTGGATTTGCTCCTGTATGAGCCCAGGCTGAGGTACGTTCATACCTTTTTCTACCTCTACTCTCTCTATCCACACTACTAATTTACCCTACCCTCCCTTCCTCTACGCATACTCTCCTGAGGTTACACTCATATCTTTTCCAAATCTATTCCTACTATCCCCTCTATCACACCCTACCCTTCTCTACTCATAGTATCCTACACCTTCACAAGTATAATCTGTTACCATATTTCATTACATCTAGAATATTAATAATCATTATGATAATCATCTGTTATGTAAAGAATGCTGCATCTTTCCCTGTAATTTATGCTTAAACATTATGACTTTATTATGCCTGTTGAGTCTTTATTCTGACAAACAAATGTGTAATTTTTCAAATTTTGTGCTTGAATGTTATGACTTTGTCTTTCTCATTCTAATGTGTTGTTTTCATATTTATGCTTGAATATTATGACTTTATTATGTCTGTCTAGTTTTTCATTCTGTTAATCATATGTATCTGGAGCTTTTCTCCCCGGGCCTCCACTGAAAATGGGTACCTCATGACCCAGTCAGACTTTCCCAGTAAACAAATGAAATAAATAAAATCACAAGCCATGCTGGGTAAGCACTCAGAAACCCAACAGTCATCACTAGCCATGTCACAGTAAGTACTTGTACTACAGTTCACATTTTGTTACTGCCTTTTTCAAATATGCAGTGCATCACTGACATTTCATGTTTGTGAAAACCAAGAATTCAAACAAATATTTAATACCAGATTATCATTTTTACTTGTTTCTTACTACTGGGCTTGCTGTGAGCCATTTATTTTCTTTTTTTGGCTCTCCATGTCACATCATGCTGAATAATCTGCCCCCTCTGTCACATAAATAGTGTCCCTCTCCGTCTCCATCTGTGCAGATGCTATAAGGGAATAATTTGTCACTGCATGCCAGAGGAGGGAAGATGAGAGCCACGTATCCCACTGTGTGTTAGTTTAGATGTGCTGCTAATTCCATCATTATGGAATAGCTGCAGAATGCTAACAATCTTCACCAATGTCTTCCATAGCACAGCAACCACCAATTATCGTATCAACTTAAAAAGGAAGTTCCTTGTCATTCTGGCTTCTTCCAGGTATCATAGCAGAACAGCTTAATATTATTTATCTTAGAACTATGATACCAAAAACTTTTCATCCTTACACTCCCCATTTGCTGTAATTCTATACTTTTCCCACTACACATGGGATACATAGACCCCATCACTGACATTGTCAGCACACAATACACATTTAAGATGATCTGCACTATTTCAAAGGTTTGTGAAACAAAAATAGTTAAATGTGCCATTTTACATTAAAGCAGGAACAAATGGGGTAAACATTATCAAGGTATGATTTGATTCAGTCATTACTGCCACACCAAACTCTGTGCTTGTTTCCTCTGCCCTTTAACAAAGCTGGTCAGGGTAGTCCCCACTTTCTGGCTATGTCATCTCTTTTGCAACTTCATTACCACGTTGAAAGAGATGTGTTAGCTGTGGTTAGAAATCACAATTTCAAGCTAACAGCCAATGAAAAATTTGAACTGACCCACTGCCTACTCAGCACACAGAGTAATACTAATTCTGTGTAAGTAAACAATGTATTAGTTGCCATTTAAAAGGAAGGATCTCCTCAAACAGTAAGCGGCAGGAAAAAGGAAATGTTTTCTTATATAACATTTTGAGCACTATATGATGCACCTGAAAAATGAAGACTTACACAGTAAGCCATGTTGTTACTAGTTTCACTAAGGGAACACTTAAAAGGTCTGTTTATTAAAACTGCTTTTGTGTATCGTCATCGTCTGAAACACTGCACTGATACATAGCTATTTGTGTTACCTTTGCAGAGAAGGCTAAGTCCTTTGTCATAAAAGTTTGCTGGATTATTTTTTAACAGTTCAAACTATGTAATAAGAATTTATAGTTTTACATGCATCTTCCCAGGTTGTCCCTTGCCTGATCGCTCAACATCCAACATCACCTGGTTTCACAATGGGAAACTTGTACAGCGGATGCCCAGGCTGAGGTACCAGCTCATGGCAGCAGGCCAAATCTTCCAGCTACGGAATATCACAAAAGGTCATCAGGGCGAAATCAGTTGTCTAACTCAATCTGGATTAGGCTCGCTTTTGAGAAAAACAGTGCTAGAGGTGAAAGGTAGGAAATACTATTGTTTTATTTTATATTTAATGAATTTTAACTGGTGTTTTACTTGATCGGACTGACAACTTAACTCATAAAAGAATACTAGTAAACTCTAGTATCCAGCATTTTATGGAGAAAACTGTTTGACTTAATTCCTTTTACTTGAAACCCCTTTTAAAGTACCAGATTATTTTTTTAATTTGTATGTATATACTGAGTTCAATTGTACAATACCATATGATAATGTAGTCTATATATGTACCCCATGTCATGCAGAAAATAATGCCTAGGTTCTTATAATAAATGCGTTATTGCCTTCTTCTGCCTAGTTGAAACTATTGAGAAGTGTGTGCCTGGAAACTTAACATAATTATAATTTTAAAGCTGCACTCTAGCTCAGTAGTTGATCGGTCCATTCCTGCACATCTTCTTCATTCCAAATGTCTGCTGCCTTTTATTATCCTTCATAGTCCATACAAATGCAGCTGAGGTGGCTTGACAGCTTCTACTTCCTTTAACAGATATGTATCTCCTGCCCATATACTGCCAACAGGCAGTACTCTTCCAGGCTCAAAATGGCATTTCATTTTACAGACAAAGCATTTGTGGGTTTCTTCAACCTCTCTCTGTGGTTTGGTAACATCCCCTTATCCTGGGAAATTACAGAAATGATCCTTCTCTGAGAGCTATAGTCAGTTAAAATATAAAGCGCATACTAAATGTCCCCACTGTAAGAAAACTATTTGATATCTGTCACTATCGCTTGGATGGGAACATTACTGCATTTCCTTTGCTGTAGTGCCTCTCAGAAGTAGCCACAGTACTCTCTGTCCGCCCCATTAATAAAGTTTTCTTCTCTGAGAAATGCCCAGTGTTATGTAATACCCCGTAGCCAGCTCAGAACTCACACTCCCTTCTTTCACTGGATGAGAGAACCTTTTTCCTGGAGTGCCCTAATTTCATTCTGCCCACTGCTGAAAAGGCATATACTGCCATTGGGCAATAACAGACGTCAAAAATTACAGGGTCATTCTCTTGACCTATCTTGGTTTAGCTCAGTGTAACAACTTCTGATATAATGGCTAAAAAAGCAAATATCTCCTACTTCTTGAACCACTCAAGTTTATGCAGAATTATTTCAGTTCCTATTATATTTTAAAAGGAAGATTCCATGATATCATATTATTTTTAGTCGTTGCTTTCTAAAAGGATTAACTATGCTACTGTGCTACTGGGGAATGATCCTCACTATATAGTCTGACCCCCTAATAGTGCTGTGGTAGAAAAATTAAAACTGGTTTTCAAGTTTTTCAGTATTATTTCTAAAGTAGGGCACTGGCTGTACATACAGGCCCTAAAGGGTTGCTGTAAATTATTTAATTTGTCTCATATCTGAGATGCAATCTATACAGTCCAGCTCTGCCTTGCTATTAACAGACACCTGAATTTGTTGCCTTGCATTATTGAAGCTTAAAAGACAGTTGCTTTAGCCTGGCCATGCAGTGCTGCAGTACTTAACATCATATGTCCAACTGCTATTTGAACTTTGCTTTCAGCTTTAGCTCAGCAAAGTCTGGTTTGATTGTTTTTGCTGTCATTTAAATATAGACAATAAGAATGTAGCAGGGGAAGAAACCAGGGTGAGTCAGACTGTGGCTGGGTAGTCTTACTGTGCAGTACAAAGGAAGACAGGGGAGCCAAAAGCAGTAATGCAGACGGGAAGCAAGAACATTGCTGGCATCACAGGAGAATGTTCAGGGGATGGGCATAGAGGTATCAGGATATAGACTGCTCTGGAATGAAACAGAAGGGAGAGCTGGGGTGGAGTAGCAATTCTTCCTTCTCTTTGACCACACATCTGAGGATATCAGATGTGTGATCTGGATGAAGGAAAAACATTAAACCAAGGAAGGGTTGAAGGGTATAGCAAGGTTTAAAAGCTAGGTTAAGTACTATGTTTATTAATGTAATATAAAGGAGTGCTATAATAGAAAGGGGGGGCAGCTGGCATTTGATACAATATATTGTCAACTATAAACAACAAGAAAGGAGGATGAAAGACTGAAGAGAGACAGAAGGAACAGTCATGGGGGGGTCTGAGTCTGCAACAAGTAGACTGGAAGATTTCAAGCTACAGGACAGAGGCAGTGGGACCATGAAAAGTTTAGCCAGGTGGTACCAGAAAGGATAGAACTATATGCATGATCCTAAATAATGCAAAGAGTGTCATTGCTGTCCAGGGTTAAGACTCCTTTAGCCAGTAGTGATCATGTAACAGTGTGATTTAGACTAGGGGAATTTGTGGAGAAAAAAAGGCAGTAGTGTGGGATTTGAGAAGAGCAAGTTAAGCTTTCCTGGGGAAGATGGTCACAGATGAGTTAGGTGAATGGGAGCTAAACTGCTACCTGATGTACAATACAAAAGGCTGCCAGCAAAAAATCCATTCAAGGGAGTGTTCTCATATGAGCATTCAGTTTGTTTCATACCAGAAAAAAAAGTGTTTGCTCATATGAGTGTTCGATCTTTCAAACTGTAGTCATTACAAGATTCAGCTGCGTTAGCAATATCATTGCACACTTTATTACTATAGTTCTTTTTTTTATGTACCTTATTTGCAACCTATTATTGTTTACATTTACTACCCCATCACAAAAAACAGATCTCTTTTGTCTCTCAAACCTATGCTTTATTTCCATCTCTTTCTCACTACTATAATCTCTTAAACCCCCACTTTTACTTGGTCTCATTAAGCTCAAGCCTGATTTTATTAACTGCAATGGCTGTACTTTACTGACCAGCATGGTCAGATACTTCATTCCGCTGCTAATGTACCCAGTGATTCCCGTGCACCTATATCTGAGTGTTCTGCTCGTCCTGCTTTTCCCATTTCACTTGGAAACCTCAGCACAAGCAACTGTCATCATACCGCTACAATAAATAGACCATCTGCAGCAATTACCTGTATGCCAGCCTTCATCTTTGGGGGTCTTCATGTGTAAAATTTCTTCCTAATCTACAGTGCCATTCTACACAGGTGAATTTATATCATTATATGCCTTTTTCTTGCATCCTTATTCCTAGTTTAAAATAATCATTTCTCACCAGCGTCCCAACCCTGTCCCTCTGTGCTAGCATTTAGTCAAGTCCAGGTCAGACTTATCCATTTTCTCTTCAAGCCCCAAACTAAGAAAATTAGCCCTAGCTCACCTGAATACTGCTAGCATGAACAATAAACAGCCAAACCTTGATCTTTGGCTGAATTATTTACCAAAACTCCTATTATTATTTTTTCTGTGAACATGTTTGGTAATAGAACAGGGGAGATTGTCACTCTCATACTTAAATGTGTCAGTAGTATCCCATCATTGGTTATATCTAGAAATTCTATAAATGGAAAAAAACATCACTCCACAATCGTTACTGCAATACAGAATACTTTAATCAAAATAATGTTGTCAAATATCATAAACATATTATCACTAGAGACTTCATCTTCCACTACAAGGGTAAAAACAAAACATTATTAAATCACTTTCTTTCTGTTCCAGTCCTTCCCAGATGATCACCACTGGGACCTGGCCTAATAAATTAACTCCAAGTTTTCCATTTTTGATCTTCTCATCACAAATATTGCTTGCAAGCTAAAAAGTTATTCTAATTCATCTACCGTTACTAAGTGACTACAATTCCCTTCTTTCTCAGTAATTCTTCAAAGTGCTCAGAGTTTCTCCTACTATTATTCAAATCAGACATTTTCTGAAGCTTATTCTAGCATTATTGAACAAAAATTGTAACTCATTATTCGGTCCCCCTTCTACTCACACTGTGATCCCGCCTCTGCCCAATTTACTTTTCATGGCATTCTTTGTCATAGTCAGGAATGGCTATTGCCACTAAAATAACTTAAAATAAGAAGTTACAGGTCTCCCTGGATAAACGTATTATTAAGAAATCTGATAACTGAAAGGGGAAAAGCATCATGAACTGATGCACTGACCTACAGCAAATACCTAGATTTGAAAATATCAGAATAAAGACTAACAAAACAAACATGTCATACTCCGGATCCAGCCACTAATCTCACCTAGCCCCCAAAATGTTTTGAGCTACAATAAATTAAATTAGATCACCCTAAATGTTCTGTAAACTAAAAAATTCCCACTCATTACCTTCATCTGACCAAAATGCCAAATGACAAATTAGTGAACTGTCTAACTGCACAATCAGTCAAAATGGCATAAAACAATCCCCTCACCCCCACAATGAAGACAGTTTCCCCCCACACCCCCTGCCACTTATTTATACCAGCTCCAAGATCACACTCATTCAACTACAGTGCAATCTAATTTCTCCCAGCCTCATACTTTCCTGTTCTTTCCAGAAAACACCTTTCTGTCTCCAGATACCCCTTTTCACAACGTAATCAACAAAAAATGTTCTATTTCAAATATATTTCCACTAAGAATGTAAAAGGATTTTTTGAAAATATTAACTATAACTATAAATTATATTTTCATCCTCTACATCCTAGCCTTCTCCACTGCTGAAGAACTACACATATCCCTTCCATTTATATTTCATCTGTCTTGTTTACCACATTATCCCACACAGGTTTAAGCACACACACTCATAATCTCAATTCCAAAGGCTAATCAAGGCTTGTTGATTGCAAATGTTCTTTGTTGTGTATAATAAATCAGTCCAGTTTAAAATTTAGTATGTTGAAATTAAGTATTATGGGCTTCAGTCTTAGGGTTTCAGTCAAGTGGCTTTTCAGCCTTTTGAAATTTCAGTCTTATGGTCTCAGTCAAATGAGGTTTCTATCATATGATATGGAGCCATATATATATATATATATATATATATATATATATATATATATATATATAATGTGTGTGTGTATGTGTGTGTGTGTGTGTATATTATGGATCCCCTTCTGAGGCTCGAAATCCCATATAATCAAAATTCATTTTCACAAGATGAAAATCGCAAAACCTTGAATACCCAAATGGAGAATTTTCCCAGTGTAACTAAATACTTGCCCAACATGCTCTTCTCTCCACTGTAGTGTGGTCCCAGAGTTGGTATTTATAGTTAAGGGGGTGGGGGGCACAGCTCCCCGCCTAGGTGAGTTTTATTTACTACGGTGTGTGTTTTGTTTAAATTTGGGTGTTTACTTACCCTGGGAAAAACTCCCTGTTCGGGTACTCAAGGTTTCGCAGTTTTCGCCTCTCAAAACTGATTTTCGATTATATGGGATTTTGAGGTTTAGAAGTAAATCTAAATATATGCATATATATATATATATATATATATATATATATATATTTATGGGATTTTGAGGTTTAGAAGTAAATCTAAATATATGTGTGTGTGTGTATGTATATATATATATATATATATATATATATATATATATATATATATATATATATATATATATGTTTATATACATAAATACACACACACTTCTGCACATAGTTTACTAATTCTTATCACATTATTTCCACATCATTTACATCTAAAAATGGCCTTGTATAGATGGCCTGTTGTCACAAGAGTTGGGAATCTGCCTGCAGTGCTGACAGGCTAGAGAGGTGGGCTTGAGCAGTCAGTGACCGGCTTGCTTATCTCAGAAAGAGAGCTTGAGCTTTCCTACCACTGTGTTGTGGAGGTTAGGGATATCAGTGAGTCATATTATAGGAATGGGTAAGCTCATGTATTACAATGTTGCATGCTCTACCCCCTCAGAGAAAAACATTAGGGCAAAAATGACTGCCTTGAAAACAGATGGTACTGCAGAAAAATACCCAAGTGTCTTATTCTCCATTCTTCTTCCTCTAACTTAGATAATTTTTCCACCAGCTGTTGTCCCAAGCTGCTGGCCTCAGTTCAGGGGGTGAGGAGGCATCATGAGTTTAGTAGAGAGGCACTTTTTAGCAGTAGATGGTCAGATCTGCAGCAGAGGACCAAAAATATCCTTATAAAATTAAACAAATATTCCTATATTTATAATCAAAAGTTACTAAGTGCAATTTTCAATACATATATTTTTTTCGGTTTACTATCATAATTTCTAATCCAACTCCGTCGACCGCACTATGTTCGAACATGGAAAGTCAAACACGGCAGTGTTGAACTTCAAAAGCAAGCCATGGAACGGGGTTTTAACATGGGTCAAGATTGGGGCGAGGTTTGTAGTTCGGTAATAGCAGTGAACACCTATCTCGACCCATGTTAAAACCCGTTCCTCGGCTTGCTTTTGAAGTTCGACATTGCCATGTTCAACTTTCCGTGTTCGAACATAGTGCGGTCGACGGAGTTGGATTCTAAATTATGATAGTAAACCATTTTTTCACTTATACATTCCACTACCATCTTATAATCATTGCAGTACATAAGTGGGGAAAAAAGTGACATGTAGTTAAATAGGAATAGAAGAAAGAAAAAGAGGTACCACAAACAAGAGATATACAAAGGACGTTGAGCTGAGTTCAAGGTTATACTTCCATGGGGAACTACCCCCCATGAAGAGTTTCTCCAAAGAATATAAAGTTACTGTCATAATGTCAAGATGTTTTGCCATTGAGATGCGATATTCAGTGATGTCCCTTTTACCAAACTTAGACTTTGTGGCTGTCTAGAAGTAAAACGAAAAATCCAGCCATGCCTGTCAACCTTTTAGTACAAAAAATCAAGGCAATGCCTAAAATAATAAGGATATGTATTTATTTATTTATTTATTTATATTTTTGCATTTGTTTACCTGGAAATTCCAACTGGACACAGGTCCTTTTTCAAAGGAGGCCAGAGGAGAAAAGCTCCACAGAGCAATAAATGAGCAACAGAGTACATAAAGAACAATTAAATATACATAACATAGCAAATAATAAATACTGCAGCAAGCATTAGATATACATACAATATGAAACATAGTAATGAACAGATATACAAATATCTACCTAGAGGCTAGGAATAAAGGTAGGATGTATATACAGATAGTACTAAGCTCAAACAGATACTGTTCTAAACTCATATACTAAATCCTTGTATACAAATATTGCACTAAACTCAAACAGATATAAAGCAGATGTTCCACACGAAGGTGGAACAAGCTAGAAGGGCTAATGGGATGGAAGGGGAAGATAGAGGAGTAAGAGAGGAGACTGAGTGAGTAGTATACATGGTAGTGAGAGGAAGCCAGGTGAAAGTAGTTGGATAAGTACTGTATTTGGAGTTGAGATGAAGTGAGGTAGTTAAGCATATTATAATAGGTCTGAGAGATTGAGTGAGGACGGAAGGGGTGGGTAAAGGGTGAGCCAGAGCCTGGACAGGAAGATACGCAATGATCAGATTGTGTGAGGCAGAGTGGCTAGGGGAGGGGAGAGGAAGAGGAGGTACAAAGGAGGGTTACTAGTCAGGATTGGTGCATGGGCATAACCAGAGACTTTTTAAGTGAGTTTTTAGTGCAGTCTTAGAGTGATTGCAAGAAGGTAGTGTGGTTCTAGAGGGGGAGAGATTGTTCCATAATCTGGATATGATGCAGGAGAATAGTGCTTCTCCTGCTGAGTTCTTGGGTTTGGTCACTAGAAGTAGATTTTTGCTGCTGGAGCGTAGTGGTTTAGTGGAGCAGTAGGGCTGGAGAAGGTTTTGAAGGGATGGGACTTTAACAGGATGGTTTACTAACTTGTGGGCAAGGGAGAGCTGATTCAGGTGAAGAAGTTGAGGGAGTTCAAGCCAGTCAAGTACTCTAAGTAAGATACAGTGTTGGTGGCGATAAGATGCATCAGTGGCAAACTTAGTAGTTTTATTGTAGCAAGCCTTTAGCTTGTTTAGGTCTGTTTGTCTAAGGTAGGTAAGTATAGGAGAGGCGTAGAGTAAAGTGTATATTAGGTGGGAATTGGCAGCAGAAATTCTGGCTGTCTTGGTGAGGAATTGTTTGTCTCTGTACAATGCACCTAGTTTTTTGTAAACCTGTTTTATGGTAAGAGAAATGTGACTGTCAAATCTGAGATTATCAATCTCAACACCAAGTACTTTGGTATGTTCTGTTGGGGAGATGATGGTATTGTCTTTTGCTAGAATATTAAAGTGTGGGATAATTGGGTTAGATTTAGTGGGTTGGAAGATAGTCTTGCTCGGGTTGAGTAATAACTGGGCATTAGGTAGCCAGCTTTCTACAAATGAAAAGGCTTCCTGTGTGATCTTGTGAAGTTCAGGTATAGTTGGGGCTGAACAGGTGAGGGTGGAGTCATCTGCATACTGTATAAGAGAAGCATGCTTGGTGGCTGTGAATAGATCATTGGTGAAGAGTGAGAACAGTAGGTGACCAAGGATGGAGCCTTGGGGAACACTGAGTGTTACAGGAAGTCAAGGAGATAGGCCATTATGCCAGACAACTGATTGTTGGTGGCCATTTAGATAGCTGTGAAACCAATCAGTAGCTGATTGGGAAATGGATAGGCTAGTGAGAACAGAGATTAGTAGTTTGTGTGAGACCATGTCAAAAGCCTTGAATAGATACAGAAATGTAGCAGAGAAGAACAGGCCATTATTTTTATGATGAAGAATAGCATTAGTGAAAGAGAGCAAGGCGGTAGTAGTGCTGTGGTATGGCCTGAGGCCATGCTGGGTGCTGGAGAGGAGGTTATTAGCTAAGAGGCAGTCTAAGACTTGAGAATGGATGCATTTCTCAGGTATCTTGGAAGGTGGAGAGAGGATGGCCATGGGGTGGTAATTAGAGAGTTCAGTGGGGAGCCACCTTTATGGAGGGGAATGATGTGGGATATTTTCCACAGTGTGGGGACATAGCTTTCTGATAAGGACCGATTAATTAAGATAAAGACTGGTTAAGCTAGGGCTTCTGCTGTTATTTTTAGGTATTCAGATGGGAGATTGTCAGTTGCAAGTTTTGTAGGCTTAAGTTTCAATAGAAGTTTTTTTATATAGGAAGTAGGTACTGATGAAAAAGAAAATACTGTTGGCAGAGTATTTGGTTTTGATGTGGGGAGGGTGGGTAGAGGGTTGTGTTGTTTAGTCAAAGACAGAGTGGTTTCAGTAAAGTGTTTATTGAGTGAGTCAGCAATACTGCTGGAGGAAGGGGGGAGTGGTAGGTGGGGGGGTTCCTACATTACCTGAGTGGAGAATGAAGTTTATTGTGGACCAGAACTGCTTAGGGTTGTGGTGGGAGGAGTTTAGGGCAGACTGATAATACTGGGTTTCATGTTCTTTTATTTGCTTTTTGACCTTATTGCGCAGCTCTAGGAATGACTGTCTAGAGGAGGGGGGTTTTGTTAAGTGCCAGTGCACCCAGGCGTTATCTCCGATTTTCATTAGTGCCCTGGTGCTTTTTTGTAGCCAAGGCCCAGAAATACAGACATATTTTAAATGTTGCTCTTCTATACTTAAAAAGTTGCTAGAATAATAGCTTTTGTGTTGTCATGCTTTTTCCAAATTATATAAAAATTGAAACTCAAATGTGTATCATTATTTAGTGACCTCAGTCCTCAGTAATTTGCCAGAAAACCAAAGATTTTATGAAGAACAGACCAAAATATGAGACAAAAATCTGGACATTCTTTGAAAATCAGTTGAGAGGTATGAACCAAGCCACTATTCATAACATTTTTGTCAAGTTCTTCAGCACTCTTCTTACTCTGTTACAAATCCTTGAAAAATTCTAATCAGAATGGTAGCGGGTACCGTAATTCAAAAATATGAGGCAAAAATCTGGACAGTTGAGAGGTCTGTGATCTAGTTTGTTGTCCTACTTGTTTGAGTCTTCAAACAGGTGGCACAGTGATATTGGGTACAATAATATGGATGGTACTGGAGAAACAAGGCAGAAAGTACTAGAACAATTTTAAAAGCATCACACAGTCTTGAAGTTTGAAAATTATGAGTGATCAAGAGAAGCAGTTTTAGACTGCATGGAAGAATACACTTTGAGAAGAATTTTAACAGGACAAGTGAAGAGAATACTGTACTGGAAGCAGCAAAGTAGATTGGAGCTTAAACTGTCACTGATGGAATGGCTGTCCAGCAGTGCTAAACAATAGGACAGTGGGCTTACTAGGGCAAGGTGATAGAAAACGCATGCAGAAAGAAAGTATTAAAAGGCACTGAAATCAAGTGACTCTTAGCCATGATGCTTGGAATATACCGCTGGGTGAATAAAATCGAAGTTACAATTCTTTTCACTCTCTTTCGATTAAAGCAAGCTGCAGTAATTGCACATATTACTTTCACAGTCAGTATGTTAGTGGGCAGCAGTGGCATCTAAATGTAGATATTTGAAATGAACTGGCACATAATTTCATTGTCTGAAGTATAACTAACAGAAACAAACATGGATTTTGATGCAAAGTTTTGAAAACTGATTACTGCTTCTCAATCTGCCTTATTTGTTAAGCTGTGGTTTCTAGTTAACTAGCAGCCTGTTTCTTCCTAATTCCAGCATAAATTCCTAAACTTTGTCCTTGGCATTCTGTAATTGTTATGACTACTGGCTTATGGGATTTGTGGTAGTTAGTAATGAAATCATCTTGGCAATAGATGAATAACTCTGCCTTTCATTCCCTCAAATTCTCTTAGATAATTTTATATTCCAGTAGAAGCCTGAAGGGAGTACTATTTCCAGCTGATTAACCCTTTATGTCTAGTTACAAGTGACCTATTTCACCAGATGTCAGGAAAGAAACCTTACGTTCAATACTTTACCCTTTTCCTTATGCCAGTAACTACTAACATAACTTGAACTTTGGTTTGGATATACCTTATCTGTATTTATTCATACTGTAGTGGCTAGCCTAACAATTCCTAATGATCTTTTATGAGCTAGCTATGCATATATATTAGGAAAGGCAAACCACTTACTGACATAGCTGTTAGCTGTCCAGATATTTGCAGAATGTCTAGATTTTTGCCTGATAACTTTAACTTGTCCCTCATAAAAATGTGTGGTTTTATGGAAAATCATTGAGGATTGAAGTAACTAAATTATAACATACATGTGAGTTTCAGACTATATATCATTCAGAAAATGCATGCCTATAAAAAATAAATAAATAAATAAATATTATCAAAGCAATTTCCTAAGTTTATGTGAGCGATATTTAAAATTTGTACCTGCTTTTAGGCCTTTGTCCTTCCCATTATTTCTGCCTTTGTCCAGATCTTATGTACTTAGTGGCTGAGAGATATACTGAGTATGTCCAGCCTGTCATCCATGTGCAGACTTTTACCAGTAGTAGATTACCTAGATGTGCTCCATGCCTGTTGGATGAAGCATAAGCAGATATTAAGTGACTTAAATGTTAGGTCATAAATAATCGCTTTGATGCTGTTACCAATGTGTTGAACTCAAGAGACTAAATCATAGCTGTGTATATGTAGAGAAACTACAATTCTTCCTAATAAAACAAATAATAGTTTGCAACAAGACAGGGAATTCAGGCAAGAATAAAAACAACTCCTGAAGTTCATTGTCTTATTTACAGGGCCTAATAAAAATGATCTGTTGTAACTCAGCTCCAGTAGGGGGTCTTTCTACCAAGTTCCTCCACACTGATGTACTACCCTCTCCTCTCCAGCAATGGTGTTACATAATTATAACAGCAATGAAGGCTGTTTCCTGATATTATGAAAACAATTTGTCCAACATTTTGTTCCAACATTGAGCAAGTCTCTCAGCCCTGGGTAAGCTACTCAGAAGAGTCAGTGAACATTTAATGTCCTTTCTTACACAGTACAGCTTCCTGACCTTATCAGAAAACATCATGGTATGGACAAAGCTTTGTTAAAAGTAATCAGTCCTGTCTGTTCTAATCATCAAATGCACTTTGTTTCTATACCTATGCAAGGTTTATAATACTGTAAAATTATTCCGTCTTCACTGATCCTGACCAGTGGTATTGATATCTGGTGTTTTGTTAGATTTTTGTCAACTGACAGGGCTTTGTGTGCAAAAGGCAATCAGCTATATCATTACTAATGACTGTTCTTATTGATGTACACCAGGGATGTTTGTTGGTGCCACTCCTGTTGTACATGGTCATCACTGGCATGTAGCTTCTACAACTCAACATGCTGTTGACTGTAAGTCTGTATCTCAGACATTTTGGCAAATCTAAATTCATCCTTTCAGACCCCTTTTACTTGTACTTCACCACTGGTTCTATGCGTCTGGCCACCTGCTAAACAGAATTAAATGTAAATAGATTTTCTCCCCTAAAAATATTGTTAGTGGATGGGACCCAGTTTGATTTTGTTTACAACTTAAAATTCCTAAACATACTGCTAGGGGACATCTTGGTCTATATGCTGATCACTCCATTAATAAGTAAACCAGATGTCAGGAGCTTTGTATGTGCAAATCAGGTCATAGGTAACAGCTAGCTGCCCTTCCGGGCCATTTTAAGCCTAGCCAATTCCCCTTTTACTGCCTGAAATAATTTATCCCATTTTGGTTATAGATTGGCCTTACCCATCACATGGTTGATAATTATATATTACCCATTTTGATAATAAATGAGATTATACCATAGATATTTTGAGGGAACCAGTGCATGGGATAAAGCATTTAGAAGCTGCCCTCAGATATATACTTTCTGTTTCCAATCCATAGATCTAAGTTGCAGTTGAATATGGACAGGGTTAAGCTTTATTTTTGTGGATGGGGCATTGGTATCCTCTGTTAGATACAACTGCCCCTCCAAACTGTTCTTTTGATGTTGCTGAAGAGGTTTAGATCCCTAGACCGAATATTTCTGATGCTATTAGATGTGCAGTAAATCCTTCAGTATTAGGTTGAAGGACCCAGGTCACCTCTTAGCAGTTTGTAGGATACATTGTATAGTGATAGAGCTTTGAGTTGGGCTATATAGGACATGTTGTTTAAGCTTTGTATTCTTTTAGTAAGGAACCTCTGTGGGTATTCCAGTTGTTGCATATGTCTGGACAGATACATACCAAAGGGGGCATTATTCTCAATGTTTGGCCTAAAGATGGCTGAGTAAAAGGGGGCTATGACATCCCTAGATCTAGACACAATCCCTTCATTTATAAGCTGTGAAATATAGAAGGACTGTCTTATGACAATGGTTGGTCAAAGGTTAGGTCACTGTCCACATAAGTTCCCAAATCCCAAACAACTGGGTCAACTCTTAGAAGTATATTGTCAATGTGGTAGTTTACCTGGGTAGGAGACTTTCCAAAAGATACAATAATGCATTCTTTGGCATTTAGTTTCAGTCTATAATTTTGGCGTTATCTATTTATTTATTTGGGACAAACCTTTCTGCAGGATGGCTAAGTTATTGGCTAAAACAAGAGCAGTCCCGGCACAGGACTATGGGGAACTCCACTGTTGATTGGTTTATTTGGTTAGTTTGTTGAATTGATCTCAATTCATTCCTGCAAGTGTTAAATTAAAAAAAAAATACCCTTTGCCAATGCAGTACTACCATTCAGTCTATTGAATAGGTACAGCACAGCAATCTGGAATGTTTGCAGTGACTTAGGAGAATGTAGTGCACACTGTGTATTATGTGATCCTGTATACCATTCATAAAAACAGACATTCCTTTGTATGCCAGCATTCAGTATCACAATCCATGTCCATGAATTTTGGTACTGATCAGTGGGATACTAAATTTATATACCTCCCCACACTATGTTTATGAAAAATAGGGCCCTAAAATTCCCATTTCTTTAGATAAGATCTACATCAAGGGAGTCTAGTGCCCTGAAGGAATGCCCATTATGTGCCTCATCCTCCATCTGGCTTCACAATAATTTGCCTGTTAAATAAATTTGCTTTATAAAAGTCATGAGATAAACTTGTTTATATATCTTGTTTGTTGCATTTATCAGCTGTGATGATTATAAAGGATTTTGGTTGGAATAGTTATGTTAATTGCCATGTTTTGACCAATGGAGAAACAGTGTTTAACCATGCTTTTATGAGCATATGTGTGTCTATATTTATAAATGTATTTATTTAGTTTTGCTTACCATGTTACTGCACCAATTAAAACTAAACATTTTCAAACACATAGTGGAGAGTACCTCACAATGAGTTCATAGCTTAAAACAAGACAAAAAAATGCAGCAAAATAAACAATGATACAACTTCTGTAAACATAAGATAATGCAGATAAAATTAATGTATACTTGGCATGAAACAATAAAACTGAAGTTCTAACTATTCATGTGAATGTGCTTGAATAACATACACATATTTGCTATAAATGTTTGAGAATTGCAGTATGTATACTATATACAGTGTTAGTCAATAGGCATGTACAATGAAGGGCAGAAGTAGTGGGGGGAAGATCAGAAATAGGGAGCAGAGATAGTTGATAGGACCTTAGGTAATCTGATCCCTTTGGAGGCAGAAGCATTAGAAGGTATTCAGTTAGGTGGCGAGATTGCCAGAGAGAAGGAGTGATTGGTAAACTGCAGATTAGACATTGTTGGAGAGAAGGAGTGACTGGTAAGATGCAGATTAGAGACTGTCAGAGAAAAGGAGTGATTGGTAAACTTCAGATTAAAGGAAAACTCC